>NW_024040152.1:2284389-2326889 GCF_014851395.1 Micropterus salmoides | reverse complement strand
TTCACTTAAAGAAGTAGAAACATAGTTTTATAGCAAGTTTAGTGTCATCTGAGTGATTTATAACTGGGGTATGTTCCCTCAGGGTTATTTAAAGTGGCTATTATCAGTATTTTTGTCGGTATTGGTAGTTGACAATGTGTTAGGTGTCTCTCATAGTGATGAAGCTACAGAGTTGAATCTGCAGCTTCTCGGCTTTACTGAGCTTTATAGTGACTTTCAGCTCATTTTTTTATCCATCCGGCTACAGCTTTCTTGTTCTGGTTCACTCTCAGCGCTCTCAGGCCGTCGCTTCCAGAGGAGAAGAAGCTGTAAAAAGCCACTGTACACGACCTGCTTAACAGCAAACAGCAGACAGAAACAATTAGAGACCAGCTGGTGAACATAGTGAAGCATTTAGCTTCTGAAGAGCCAGATATTTCCCCCAGGAGCTGGTGGAGAACAAACACAGAGCTTTTTGACACAAACACGACTCCTAATGAAGGATCATGTTGCTCTTCAGCTGCTCGATGTGCAAATAGGCAACTTGTGACTAATATGTTAGCCATAACGACTATACAAAGTGATATGAGATTTTGTGTTGTGGCCAAAGGTTTACAGCTTGAAATCACAGACATCAGGAAACACTGTTAACACTATCAACATTAAGAGGTGAAATGTCATTTTAATGGTCAACATTCACAGACCTGAAAGACTTCTATCTTGACTTGCAGTTGCTTATAAAGACTCAGGCTTGGAACTTGGACTTGGAAAAGCAGCTCCACTGTTAGCATTATTGAATCCTGTCATGCATTCTTCAGGATTCTGATGATTAAATCCTTTCTTTTTCTCCCCTCAGGGCTCGTTTTGTACTTTTTGCACTTGCTGACACGATCCTGACCTTGAGCGATGTCCAGCCCGTGTCTGCTGGCCCTCAGATGATCCATGACCACACCTTATTGATGCACTTTAGCACCTTTCCGGAGCCTTCACACAGCCGTGAACCCCGCTGCTGATGACCAAAGTGCGCGCCACGCTTCCCCGCCGTCGCCCCGAGCCACGCGCCTCCCCCAGCTCCTCCGTCAGTCTCAGGCCCCCGCAGGACGTCCAGGGATGTTCCAGAGGTTCGCCAGCGCTCTGTTCGGGGACGACGTGGAGGAGCTGAGTCTGAGCGGAACTGGAGACGGCAAGCAGGAAGAGGAGGAGGACGAAGACTGGATCCTGGTCAGCTACCTGGGTAAGTCTCATGAGAATGAGAAGAAGCACAGTTAAGAAAAGTATTACAATATTAGTTTTGGGGAAATTATCATAGTACTTTCTCGGAACTTTTACTTTTGTGGTGACAAAACGCACTAAATGCACTCTTTGAAGGTTAATAATCCAGCTCACATGTTCCTGCAGAGACGACTGCTGACTCGCTGCTGACTCGCTGATCTGCATCTGTTTTTTACCTTTTTAGACTAACCTTGCTGACTTTGTTCACATTTGTGGCTCGGCAGCTTTATTGTCATATAATTTGCGTAGATTGTTTATAAGTTAAATAAATCCTTTTTATTTGAAGTCTTTAGACAAAAGTGTCTGGATACTTTTAGAGAAGATAAATAATAACAAAAACAAAAAATGACGGGAAAAAAGACAAAATTTTCTCAAATTTGTGCACAAAACATATGGGAACAGTTTAAGGAAGAGTAGAGAAATATCCAGCCGCTGACAAAGAAGCATCAGATCTGTTGAGAAGAGAAAGCTAGTTAGCGGATCTTGAGTTAAGATCATTTTGCAAGGAAGGGTACGATTTATGCAAGAGAAAAGATAAACCAACATGCTCCAGGTCAGAAAGAAAGATACTGGATAAATTTAGACCGTTTTAATGGCTGCAAAAAGTGGAGCCAAGTTTCCAGCTGACTGTCTGAGATAAAAAAAAAAGACCCCAGTCAAAACAGCCGGGACGCTCACTGTACACAGAAACATGAGCCACTGCAGTGACGTCCAGGTGGCTCTGAGTGAAGCTCACACCCAGCTTGTCTTTGGGCCACCGTACACCTGCCGCCGGTCTGGACTCGACTTGTCTCCAATTCCACAGCCGTGTGAATATTTCAGGTGGGGGGGGAGAGACAGAGGCCAGCTGGCCCATTTCCTGATGTGGATGGTGGGGGGCGGCGGTGCGGCAGGTTGGCATCAGGCAGTTTATGGTAGCCTGTAAACAACTCAAACAAAAGCAGCAGAGGAGGTAAAAATAGATCATGTTGGAGTTCCCATTCTGGGCCTGGTGGAGGTGGACATGTAGGGGCACAGACATCCCCCCATCGCACACCTGGAGACGGTGTTGTGTTTCTCCCACTTGCATCGTAAAGTTACAAGGTGTTCATGAAGTCTTGCTGAACGACTGTCCATGCTGCTTTTCCTCAGCCGAAAAGATGGATTTTGAGGGTTTGTTGGCAGTCTGGAGGTTTAAATAAAATGAAAGCTTTGATGTCAATGTTTTCTATATAACACAAGTCGATCTAATCTAAGAAGTTACCTAAATAAACTTGCAAAATTGCATTTGTCGATACTAAAGTTAAGTATATTAAAGTTTGGCTTCTTTGTTATTTGGAAAAACAGTTCTGTAGAAAAACACATTTATATTTTTCATAGTATGTTATTGAAGAAAAAATATGAGACTGAGACGTCATATCAAGACTAAAATGGAAATATGTCAAATGAAACCCAGCCTTATACAGCAATTTATACTTGCTGTGTGTGCAGAGCCGTGCAGCCCAACATTTATGACCGTGCACACAATCTGCACAGGTGTGAACATGTCTGCCGATGTACACAGACAAACAGAAGTGCATGCACGTCCATGTTTTGGACAATATTAATGCAGAGGGCTTGTTTTCAAAAGAGCACTGCTTCCACACAGAAAACATTTCACAAAAGATTGTGCTGCAGGGCTCTCACACGTCCATGCACATGTAACAAGTATTGTTTTGATTTGGGAAACGTGAAACGGCTCCTGTGCAGCAGATTTAGGATTTAAGTCTGGTTGAAGGTGAAACCAGCTGCTTGTGTGGACTGAAACCCTGCAGATTCTGAGCCTTGATGTTGCACAGTGGTGACAAGGGTTGTGTGGAAGGTCAGCCAGTTTGATCATAATCCACACCGACCTCATTAACCCAGCACACACAGCCTGCCAAAACACTGCGGGCCCTCACTAACAACAGAGCTTCACTCCTGCAGTGGGGACCTGTGGTTCAGTTGATACCACAAACCTGAACCTCCTCAGTTTGCAAATAGCCTGCAGCCTCTGGAGGACGAGCTCAGCTGCTGATGGACTTTGACAGCGAGGGTTGTCCCGCTGCTGAGAGGATACTGTGTGCGGATCAGCTGTAGGGTGCTGGGTCAGCTCCCTGCAGCCTCTCAGGCCTGTTGTGGGTAAACAAGGATTCCTCCTGAGTCAGAACCATGTGGAAATGAGCTTCAGACACTTGCTCACATGCATGAAACAGAGCACAGAGGTCAGGGAAGATCACTTGATGAAGGGGATGACTTCCTAAACTTTGTTAATTCGTGTGTTTGGGTAAAAAATAAAATCCTGCAGGTGATTAAGCAACAAAAATGACTATGAGTTGTAGGTTAAAGGCTCTCCAGGGCGTTTGATGACACCTGGTGTTGCTTGACTTTCTCCCGGATCCACATTATTCTAGTCTGTCCCGAGAGAGGGATCCCTCCTCTGCTGCTCTACCTGAGGGTTCTTCATTACAGGAGTTTTTCCTCATCCAAATCTAAGTACAGAGGGTGTTGGATGCTCTTGTGAGCCCCTCGTGATTTGGAGGTACATAGATGAAACTGACTTTACTTTTTTTAAGTGCTGGAGAAAACAGCAGGCCCTTTAAACAGAACTGAAATCAAATGGAGACATCTGCTTAGTTGACACGGAGTTATTTTTAGTTTCCAGTCTGCTAGCTTGAGCTTCCATTGCGTTTCCACCTCATCACTTCCTGTGTCTCTATGAACCACTAGAAGCTGATGTTGGATCAAAACAAGACTCCATGATTTTGGCACGCCTCCTGTTTTATTTAAAACGTTGGATGTGTAGCAGCGCAGCGGTTGTTTCTGCAGCTGAAACACGGAGTGGAAGGATCAGTGAGCAGATTAAGCAGCTCTCTTGGAGTGACACGGGTTTAGCAGCACACAAACAGAAACACGCGTGCAGGCTGTGGTTTTCAGTCTTGTGATGCTGAGCTGTCAGACCGCATTGGCTGCTCAGCATCAACAAAAATGATTGTTTACATCTGAAGGCTCCCCTGCTGCTGCAGGGACAGGCCACAGTGCCACCTGCTGGCTGACTGAAGATATTAACACTGGTTGATTCCACCAGCAAAACAACAGCTGGTTATGTAAATGGCGTGTTGAAAGGCATTTAAGAATCAAGATTTTCCGTAATGGGTTTATAATAATCTGAAATTAAAGGGTTAGTTCGCCTAAATTACAAAAATAGCACACATGTTGCAGAGTTTAGTTTTAATTTTCTCTGGTCTCCGACTCTGAGATTAGAATGGAAGTGAGTTTAGTTTGTGCTGCTCAGAAATGCCAACATACCTTTTGGCATTTCTTGACTGCAGTTTTGTTGTACTGTCTCTGGATAATCTTCAGACCTCTCTGAGAAGCAGTTCTCACCGGAACAACGTTATATAGTCCCTTATTGTCCACAAAAGGGTTGTTGTCCATCTACACTTTTTTAGCTGCACAGAAACCCACATGTTGCCCAAAATTTAGGACTGCACGGACTGCCTGAGCTTTCCATTGTGCCGCCACACTCCCAATTCGATTCAGATTAATGGGGCTGCAATGCGATGATAAAACAATTATTGATGCTTTTTTTTTTATCTATACAGGATTTCATTTTTCTCACAGTGTGACTACTTGGTACTTTTTAAAGCAAAATATTTGTAATGATCCATAATGAATTTGCTTCCAATGTATTTTATTAATAATAAAAGAAATGGAATTGATGTGTCTGTCCAGGCTAGTGAACTGGAAGGTTACATTTGCCAGCATTAATCGCTGCATTGCAAACAACCAACAGGAAAAGAAAAGTGTGCTGGTTGCAGTAGTACTGTTTTGTGCATACTGTGTTTTTCTTCCACCTCCCGGTTTCTCGTGTTTGTCGTGTTCCCAAAATATTTCAACTTGCTTTTATTGTCCTACTCTGGTCTAGGTCATTGTTCCCTTCAACTTCACAGAAGCCGAACTGCTTTCATAAGCTAGCTTTTAATGCAGAGGGCATCTCTCAGACATATTATGTCTCTGTCGTTCTGCCTTTTGCGTTCCATCAACATTACATTATCAAGTAACATTTTGAACATAGTGACATTTGTGAATAGATTCAGAATCTTCCACGTCCATAGAATCTATTTTTTCCCACCGCCGCTAACAGACACTCAGTGTAGAAAGTACAGGACCTTGTGCATCTGCTGTCTGCACTACTGTCCATGTCCATTTTGGAGCATAGATCAGAGGTTTAATGGGTACACTGTATCTGGAAAGACGCACTGAGCTTTTTAGATGTAATTTCTAAATACTGTGAGCACAAGGAACTAAATTACATTTGGCTGCGTTGTATTGGAAAAAGTGTAAAAATGTGTCTTTTTCATGACTGATTTGTTTCGGATCATACCATTAATTCCAGCCGTGTCTCTCTCTGCAGCTGAAGCCTGCTCCGGTCAGTGTAGTGATGGCCTCTCTGGATCCACTGTTGGTCCTGAAGAGGAGGAGGAGGAGGAGGAGGAGGAGGAAGAGGAGGAAGAAGACCTAGTGATGATCCCTTCCCCCATGGGCAGCCCCCAAATCCGCTACGCCTCCTGCACCTCCCTCAACTCCACGGCTGACACCGACCCAGACGGCGGGGCAGAGGAGGAGGAGGACGATGACAATGAGGACGAAGAGGAGAGCGGGTTCCTTCGCCTGGACGCCCGATCTCTGGAGGAGAGCTGGTTCGTTACCCCGCCACCCTGCTTCACCGGCCGCGGCAGCCAGCCCGTCCTCCTGGAGACCAGCCCTCTGGAGAACCTGCTGATCGAGCACCCCAGCATGTCCGTCTACGCCCACCACAGCCCCCCGCGACTGACCCTCGACCCCCTGCCGCGCTCCCTCGACAGGGAACTGGGCCTGTTGCCTGGAAATATGGCCACCGCCCCGACAGCCTCAGGTGGGAAGGAGAAGGGCAGGCGGACTCTGGACGGCCCTCGTCACAGGTGAAGTCCTGATCCTCTCTATCAGAATTGCAATTTGACTCTGATGATTGATTTTCTAGACTGAGTCTCCAGTAGAGTTCTGGTACCAGATCTGAACCCAGGTTTTAGTGTAAAACTTGAGTCAGGTTTAGAAATATAGCCTCTGGTCTCAGGCTGGGTCCAGGTCTCTGGTTTGTCACTGCCAGCGGGGTTGAGTTGTTTAAAGATGTTAGATCCATTCAGGGACCTTGTTAAACTCAATCCACCATCCAGTAGATCTCCAGAGAACATTTAACTTGATAAATGACTTGAACAGTTCAACGATCAGCATTAAAGTGTTTATTTCAGCACCAGGGCCCCGTTGTTCAGAAGTAATCTGATCAGATTTCGCATTGGATCAAATCTTGAAAATGGGTTGTTCAAAAGAAAAAAGGGATTCTGAAATCGGATCAGATCACCTAATCCAATCCTGGTTTTGATCTGGATCAAACCTTCAGTCTGTGTTGTTCAAAACTTTTTAGTAGAAATGGGATCTCTGATCCAAAAAATCAGGATTATCCTGATCCCAACAGAAGGGTGGAACAAAAAGTAATAAAAATTTGGCAAATAATATTTATCATGTATGAGCCTATAAACACATTTATTTATATTTTGCACTTGATTTGTTTAAACTTTACAGTGACGAGTGAGAGTAGATAAAGTAGACCATTCAGTGCCGTAAAGTAAAAAATAAATAATCCCCCAAACAGCTTCAATATCAGCTTCAACAGCCTATACAGCAATAACAGCCTAAATTTGCATCTGGATGATCCAATCCAATGTTTCTTTGAAAAACCGGCACAAAAGTAAGATGGATTGCTTGATCCTGGATAGTGAAACATGGGATTTCCAAATCCGGGTTATTCTGCTATAGATTAAGCTTTTTGAACAACTGGGCCCAGAACTCATTTTCCCAGTAATCCACCCAGCTCCATCTAACAGCTCTCTGGTCCTGTGTTTGTCCCCCCCTGCAGGCCGGAGGTGGCGGCCGTTCAGCGTCGCTCCAGCCTCCAGTACGCTGCGGCGCTCTCCGCCCGTGCTGGGCTCCTGCAGCAGCGGTCGGGTAACATCACCCAGTGCACCCAACCGCTGTCCCGCAACGCCCTGCGTCGCCTCAACATGCTGCGCCCCCCGAAGGCCAGCACCACGCACCTGCACCAGCCCAGCCAGAGACAACTCAACTTCTGAGGCGTCCTGACATCATCATCATCAACCTCGATCCTTTAAGCAGTATGGGAAAATAACGCTGGCCACACTCACACCTCCGTTTTCAAATCAACACCAGCAACAAGTCAGTCGACATCATCAGTTATAGCCCGATCTGTTCTGAAATCAGATTGGAGGTTTTGTTATTTTATCTCATGTGGCCAGTGGGTGTTTCTCTCCTTCCCTCTTCATCCTCCTCCTCCATCCGTCCGTCCTCCTTCATATTTCTGCTTAGAAGAAGGGATGTAAAAAAAGAAAAACGTCATCCCGTGTCCCAAACCCTCTCCTCCTCCTCCTCCTCCTGTCGTCCATGTTTTATTCTCCCTCCACTGGACCAGTTTGTGTCCAATCACAGAGAAGAAGAGTTCTCATTATGACGTCCTCTTCTTCTCTTTTTTTTCTTCTTCTTCTTCTTCTTCGTCATGGACTACTTAAAGTGTAGAATCAATGCTGTAGGTCACTTTACTCAGGGGCAGGTTCACAGAGCGGCAGGATGCTATACGAAGACGTCACGGCAGGGTCGTGGCAACTTTTTCGGACCCCCAAAATCACTTGAACGTGCAGCAGCACAACAGTGCCATTTAATCAGTGCAGGAGTGTTGTGGTAGTTGCCCCACAGTGTTGCCCCCCAGAAAGTTGCCAGACGCAGTGCAGGAAAGTTATGAAACAGAGAGACAAAACTTTAAAGGACAAATCCCCTTAAAGCAATCTGTTATGAGTTTTTAACCATCTTACCGTGTCTATTTTTAGGATCCAGTGTTTTCTTGGAGTTTGACCCATAGAAGTGACTTAAAGGTCGGCTTTGCAGCTTCGATATCAGCCGTTCTCTTTTCAGTCTGTCTGTCTAGTGCAATACTGACTCAGTGTAGTACTTTAAATACAGCGGGACATTTACTCCAGATACACTTTTTGGTTAAACAGGTGTGAACATGCTGCGCTCAAGACATTTTTCTGTGAAACTGGAGGGCGTAGTAACCGAAAACCAAGAGACAGAACAGAGAGTCACTTCTGACTGAAACCTAAACCTGTGCTGTAGCTGCTTTGCCTTTTTAGACTTATTTTCTGCTGTTGTAGGTGAAGACATTTTTAGTTTCTGGTGTTTCCTTTGTGATTGTTGACTGCAGTCCTGCAAAGAAGTCCTCGCTCCCTAATTCTGAGGGAACTGTTTGGCCGGACACATCACCACTTACCAGTGTTTGAGCGTTATTATGGGGATTTTCGCTTTACTTTTCCTGCCTTGAAGTTTGAGCTTGTCTCTCTGTTAAGTCCTGCTTCGCCGCCGCTTGTTGTTGTTGAATGCGACGGTTCCTCTCCGCTTGTCCTGCTGCTCCAGCTGAACCTGCTTCTGACTCTGTAATTCAGTACTTTTCACAATATTTTTTTGAAAAAGTAAAATAAAATAAAAAGTAATAAAAAAAAGATGGTAAAGATTACTGGGTTGAATATCACTAAACGCCTTGTTTTAACGGTAGCTTTGAGATGAATAGAAATGTAAAGAAAAAAACACAAATGTATTTTAAAAAAAAACTTCCAAAATATTTTTTTGAAAAGAAAAAAACAAATTACATATCAGTATGAAGTTGGTATATATGCGTCTGTTTTATTCTTAGGTATGTTTGGTTATGTTAGTGTGCAATCTGTTGCATGGTTGTAGAGTTGTTAGTGTGAGGGGGGGAAAAAAAGAAAATGGAAAAAGATTTTGTTTTTTATTTTTAATATTATATTTTTGTTTTGTTCTTAAAATGAATCTGCAGTCCACTTCTCAGGGTCACAACCAATCACCTTTTACTCTTTTAAGGAAAATGCAGATTTACTTGACGGCTGATGATTCTTTTATGCGTTTCTAGCTCTGCTCCAGCGAGCTTTCCCTCGTGCAAATGTTTGAGAGAAATAATCGACTTTTAGTTTAGTGTATCTTGCTCCCAGGACTGTGAAAATTAACTTTGTCTCAGTCAACTGTTGGAAATCCATCAAGAATGGAGAGAAACTGTTTTGTTTTTTCTCCGATGTTTATATTCTTTGCTCAAGCGTATCTAACATGGTTTTAGAAATGTTCTTTATGCTTTTTAACTACTCTATTTTCCATGTGAACGTAGTTACATTTTGAAAAACTGTTAAAATATTTATACCAAAAAAGTAGCAATGATGTTTTAACCTGTCACAATAATACTGATGTCCTTTTTATTTGTTGTTGTTGTTTAACTTTTAAGTGTTTGGTAACAGTCCTTGGCCTCGGTGCTCTGATACAGCGGACTGTCTCATGTTTAATGCGTCCGCTGTAGGGAAAGAGGGGCCCCCGGGGCCGAGTCACCACACTGCAGGCGAAGAGAAACTTGCCGTCTCAGAGAGCGGCTGAATCCTGTAGAAGTCCTTTTCAGCCAGGAAAAGAAAATAATATATGAAATGTTAGGAATGACTAAAATAAAAACGTGCACCTTGAGTCAAAATTAGGAGAGTAAAACTTCAAATTAAAAGCATAGTCTCAATTAGAAGCCTGGTCAGGTTTTTATAGACATTCTCTGGATGTATAAAACAGGTCGCCCTCTTCAGCCAAGTCCAAGCTGCTTAGATCTTGCATACCAATATAAATGTTTAATATTTCTTAATATGGATATGCTATCAGCTAGATTCTGCACAGTTCAATGGTTTGGTTCATTTTATGGAAACGAGCACCAAAGTTTAATTCTTTCAGATTTTACCGGAATGGTAAAGGAATTAAAGGCCTGTCCCAAATATAGGCAGGGTGAGTTCAGTGATTTAAGCAAATAAAAGCATACAGGCTATTAATTGAAGTTTATTAAGTTAAGTATTAAGTTAAAAGTATCACTTTAAAACTCTTAGCACAGTTAGTAAAGTTCTTAAGGGTAATAAGTCAAACTTGAGATTGCATATCATAATTTTTGACTTAAGGGGAGTATTAGAATTTTTTTTTTTTAAATCATTGCTAACTTTCACCATTTTTTCTTTTCTTGGCAAAAATGGGCTTCCATTCTTAATTATTATTATTTTTGTCCTTTTTTTGTTCTTAAGATGTGTGGGGGAAATTTGCCAGCGTGAATTTACAAATTTCTACTTTGTCATTAAAAAAAATAAAAAGCTGTTGTGAAAGGCCAGACTTTCACGCTTTGTCGACTTTTTCTTCTAAACACTCTGATCCAACCTCCATTTCACGGTGATTTCAGAGGCCAAATCGAATGTTAAACACATCATAAACAGGAAATCATTTCATCAGCCATTTTGACAAAGTTCAGGGAGTGGATTCTGTTTTAAAGCTACACGAATACAAAATATATACGTCTGCAGTATATAAACATGTAATACAAAGACAGAAGGTTGTTTGCAGTGTGGTTCCTGAATCTCCAGTCAAATCTGGCTTCAGTTTGTCTGTGTTCGTGTCGATGGGACGGTAGCATTAACAAACGTTTGTTAGGCGTCAGTACGGTTTTCTGTAAATAATCTTATTGAATAGTGGTGTGGCTCTCTCTGGTGTGTTTCAGCTTTTCTTTTATTTCTCAAATGTCTCTCTCTCTCTCTCTCTCTCTCTCTCTCTCTCTCTCTCTCTCACTCTCTGCTTAAGAGCTTCGCAATCGTGGACGATGTTATTTTGTGTTACCACGATGTTTTTGTTTGTTTTTTAAAGGCGAACTTAAAGACAGAAGGGATCGGAGGAGACGGGACAGTGATGATCTGTCTCCTCCTGCTGTCAGGAGCCTTTATTTTTTTTATGTTATTATTTTATAGTTTCTGTCCTCAGTTCATCTCTCCATCATCAAAGTAACAGGGATTTGTAATGTTTTTGTTCACTGCCTTGAAATTTGTGGATCACGTGCCTTCCAGGTTGAAATGTTCTAATGACAATGCATCAATGAAGAACTTGAACTCCCTTTTTTCCCTTTTACGTCCTGTGTGGACTTAATAAATACAAAAAACACAAACAGACATCAGAAACCAGCTATGCACCACTCGGAGGAAGCTTATTCGCTCTTGCCGCTGCCGCCCGCCTCCCAGCCCGTGTGCAGCTTTTAATAGGACTCAACAAACCAGACAGAATGATGTAGCAAAACTTTGTTTTTTCTCCTTGTTTTTTTGTTTGTGTGAAGAATATTTTGTGGCATTTTTATTTTTCACCAAGTGTTAGACATTTTCATTTTTGTGTAGTTTACTGGAATAATACAGCACTTTGCCAAAAAGAAAAAAAAGGTGTAGGAATTTTAGGGTTTTTATTTATCAACAGAACTGGTCTCCTTTTTTTTGTATTTTGGATGTATGACCGATCAATTCACTCTGTTCTGATGTCAAAAAAACAAACTTGCTAATTAAAATGTGGGGTCATCTGTTTTCTGTAATAGTTAATACATGTGATCTCTTATTAGCCTATAATAAATGTTTTCATATGCAGCTCTCCTGGATCGGTTTGTTTCTTCATTCAGTTATTTGACAGCTGTAGGTTACTTTGCTTGGATTTTAAAACCTCTTAATGAGCATATAAAGGATGCCGCATTAAAATGCTTTTTATTGCACCAATGGCATAATGAGTACTTTTATACTTTAAGTACATTTTGCTGATAATACTTCTGTACCTTTACTTGAGTAATATTTTCAAAGCAAGACTTTTACTTCTCATGGACTATTTCTACATTGAGGTATGACTATTTTTACTTGAGTAAAGAGTATGAATACTTACAGTACTATTACTGTTCAAGACATTCATAATGTCAAGGATAACAATACAAACAATACAAGTACACCTACAGTCATGGTCAGCAGTTCAAATTCTTTGTCATGTTTATTCATTTTGTTTGCATTGAAACATCACAAAAAAGCGGAAAATAACTGGACAAAATTATTGACATCTTTTCAAAATCCTCATAAATAATTGTATTCGGAGGATCTATTGACGGAAATGCTATGTTTTCAGTGGTGTATAAAGACCTTACATAATTAACCGTTATGTTTTATTACCTTAGAATGAGCCATTTCTATCACATACATACAAATCATGGATGTCACCATGTTTCTACAGTAGCCCAAATGGACAAAAGTCTCTACAGAGCGCGTTTCGTCACTACAGTGAATACGTCCGATGAAGAAGAAGTAACATTAGTAGTAGCAGTAGTCGTCTGGTTTATTAGAAGTAAGAAGAAAGTGTAGTTTGGACAAATGGAGGCCCACACATATTATTTAGCTCAGAGTGGACAGAGCTCGGCCACTGTAGCCCTCCCTGGACATGGACAAAAGAGAAAAATTGATGAAAAGTTGCAAAGATTGTTCGTATAGTGGATAAACAACCTCGATCAACTTCCAAACAAATTCAAGCTGACCTGAAGACACAGGGTACAACAGGGTCAGCTCGCACTATCCGTCGCCATCTGACAGTCAGGACTGCAGAAAAGATCATCGGTGCCAACCTGCCCTCCATTCAGGACTTATACATTACCAGAGTCAGGAAACGGGCAGGAAACATCACTGCAGATCCATCTCACCCCGGACACAACCTGTTCCAGCTCCTCCCCTCTGGTAGGAGCTACAGAGCACTGTACGCCAAAACCAACAGACACAGAAGCAGTTTCTTCCCACAAGCCATCACTCTGATGAACAGCTGATTTCTGACTCAGTGTCAGAACAATTCCTGTGCACCCACCTACCTCAAGTCATAACTCCTGCACAAACTACTTATACTTATTTATTCCAGCATCCTTTGCACTCTGCTCACTGCACTATTTGTCAATATGTCTATATTGTTTTTGTTTCTGTTTATAGAGTGTATATTTGTGTTCTCTATACTGTAGCCTGTGTCTGATTTTATTATTGTTATAGTATTATTGTGTGAGTAAGCACAGTGAGAGCTAAGTACAATCCAAGGTCAAATTCCTCGTATGTGTACACATACCTGCAATAAAACTGATTCTGATTCTGAATGAAAAGGGAGGACCCTGCTGCTGACACAAACACATTAAAAAGACTTTACCAAAACTTACCTGAGGAAGCCAAAATACCTTCTGGGAGAAGGTCCTGTGGACAGATGAGACTAAAATAGAGCTGTTTGGTAAAGCACTTCATTCTCCTGTTTTCAGAGAAGGAGATTAGGCCTTCAAAGAAAAGAACTCTGTCCCTACAGTCAAACATGGTGGAGGTTCACTGATGTCTTGGGGTTGATCTGCTGTTTCAGGCACTGGATGTCTTGACTGTGTGCAAGAGATTATGAAATCTGAAGACTATACAAAGAATTCCAGAAGGAACCCATAAAATCATTAAAACCTGGAGCAGTTGACAAAAGAAGATGATTATGTGACAGAAATGCCCATATTTTGGCCATGACCGTATAGCGCTGTCATAAAGTATTTAGAAATGAAGCCTAGACCCAGTATGGATGTAAACATGTTGAGCTCCGTTGTCATTTGCTGAAGAAGCCCATAAGATGCCAATGAAAACCTTGGAGAAAGCTAGTAAGTGGACCTTGAGTTAAGATTATATTGTCATCAAAACAATGAAAAGCATATCTCTGTACAAATACTTACAATTCAAATCTATAACGGACAGAATACTATACAAAACACTAAAACAAAAAAAGTATTTAGTAGTGGTGGAAGAAGTACTGAGATCCTTCTCTTAAGAAAAAGTTGTGATACTACAGAGTAAATAAAAGTACTGCATCCAACATTTTACTTATGTAGCATCATAAAAATGTGCTTAAATATCAAAGTAGTAAAGTAGTTTGGGTTATTATTACTGATGCATTAACAGCATTGTAATATTGTAGCTGGCTGAGGTGGAGATATTTAAGGTATTTCTTAAATACTGTATAAGTTGCATAAGATACCTGGTATTTAAGACTAGTCTGTAGTCTCATCTAAAGCACATGTAGAAACTGCTGATGAGCTTTGTGTATAAAATTGTAATCTGAAAAGTAACTTGTAAATGTATTGGAGTAAAAAAAGCAGTATTTACCTCTGAAACGTTCTGGAGTGGAAGAAATACTTAATTTAATTACTACGTACAAGACGCGAGTAACTGTAACCAGTTCATTTTCACCACCGGACATTGCGTAGTATTCATATATAGTTGCACTGCCTTATTAAATATCACAAATATCAGTTATTGATTAGATAAAACTGAAATAAGCGCGCGTGTCAGCAGCAGCCGGCTGTTTGACAGCAGCTCCACGTGCTCCGTCTGTTTACATTCTGCGGAGGAAGCACGCGGCGCTGACTTCTCGCTCTCTCATTGGTTCGAAGTGACGGAGGCCCCTCCCAGAGGCGGGACTTAAACGCGGAAGCTGTTTCGGTGCCGCGAAAAAAAACGGTGAAATAACGTTTATATTATAATGTAAGAATAAATAACCGACGTGAAACGATTAAAGGGCGACTAACGGATCGTTAAAGTTCAACCGGAACTTACGGAAAGCGGTGTTTACTTTAAAAAACCTTCCTACGTTCCGGTGTGCGTTGGAATGAATGCAGGCTCCGGTTAAACACGGTAAATAACCCATTTAATCGCGTCACAGCGCTTCTGATAACCCGTGATATCCCTGAGTGGATTAAATCAGTCCCTTTTAAACCGTTTTGTGTTGTTTGTTTGTAAAAATCTCAGTTGAGATTTGAACATTTAGCGCGTTTATGTTAACCGGGAACGCGCATGCGCAGTAGGCAGCGGCAGGCTTATGCGGATATAAGGATTGGCGCCGGCGCCACAGCTGATGCATTCATTCATTCAGCACCGAGGAGGTAAGATCACCGAGCCGCAGGGAACCTTTATACTGCTTTATGTAGTTTTATAACATATTAATACTGTCAGTAACTTACTGGCGTTAGAATCGTGCATTTTGGGCTTAAATCTCACGTTTTCCCGGCGCAGTTTCGTGTTGATTGGATTTAAATCAGGACAAGTCAGGCGCCGCAGCCATAACGTTATCTTACTTTAAAACCTATATTTTACCTTTATTTAAAAGGGTTTCCATTACCCGTGTAATCTACATTACCTCTCTTGAATCTTGCATTGATCCTGGACGTGTGTTTTAGTGAGAATCTGGTTTGTTTTTTTTAGTGTAGATTGTCTGTTAAGTTCATACACCGAGTCTGCTTCAAAACTCTCAGAGAAAGTTTTTGCAGTTTCTCTTGCTCTGTTGGCTGTTTATTCAACTCAAGCAAGTGTTCAGGTGTTTATATGCATCAATTATTGATCACCAGTTTATCGTCATGTCAGGGTTTAGCTGGTTATTGTTGACCTAGTTAGCAGTTACCCGGCTAAGTTTGCTAATTACTGTAGCTCTCCTCCACAACTTAGCCTCGCGGTGGTCTCGGTTTTTCCGACTTTTAATGGACTTTGAAGAGGTTTGCTTTTAGGTATGTGATTCCCAGTAGTTTATCCAACCTGTTGAGATTCGTTTAAAGTCTATATAGTTTATCTTTAACGGTCATTTCTATCGGTTTCCCCCGCAGACCTGGAGGAGGTTTCGGGGAGGCAGGGCTCAAATCCTCCCGCTTTTGAGCTGCGGAAATTGGCGCGTCTTTGAGTTTCAATCCTCAAATAAAGTTAATAGTCTTGCGGTTTCGTACATTTAAACTACACGAGTGTTGCCCTAAGAAGTTCGCCTTATCGCTGAAGTCACGAAATTTGTGTTTAAAGCCCGTATTTTCGAGCTTTTTTTGTTTGAAATCGAGGGAACAATCAGCCCCCCTCCTTTTTCTTTAGGCTGGAGTCGCCACACTAGCTAGAGAGGGAGAGCTTTGCTGGCTAATTTTGGATCTTTATAACGCATTTAAACCAGTTTTACTATAAAAGGTGGTTATCGTGGTCTTCACGTGTGGTGCTTTAGCTTATGCTAGTCTAACACTTATTCTTTTGTCGAGCTACTTTTGGCTCTCTTTGGTCGGTGGTCTCAAGCTAACCTGTGTCTCCTGGTATCACAAGCTAACCGCATCTTAACTTTAGGTCCAAAGTGAGCCTTATAAAATGTGATGTCCTGTTTATATATTGGGGCTTTATGAATCCCAGGACCTTCTTTGACTCCTCCAGGACTTCCCAGGAGCCAGTTGGGCTATTTTTACATAGTATTATAGTTATTTTACTTGGTTGTGGCCTATTACAGGCTTATACAACCTCACCAGGGCAGCACACACAGTCACCTCTTAACTTGCGTCTTGTAATTATTGGGGGCCCAGTGGCTCCACAACATGGCCCCAGCACGGCCCCAGAGATCATGATAGGAGAATTTGATCAAATATATTGATATAAGTCCTCATTATAATGGCAGTCTTTGTTTCAGAGTGTCTGCACATGTGAACTTTTGACAGTAATGGTTTTTAAAGTTGCATCTGCATCTCACCTGTTCTCTTTTTGGTTTTCCTTGCAGAAGAGCCATAAATACATTCGACACAATGTCCAGACGCAGGTAAGCAACTGGTGGTAGTTTCTTAAACTGTGCTATGGGGGGGCTAAAGGGGGTCTCACTGGAAAGAGGAATAGTTCTCTGTACTGGTGATGGGACTGAAACTGCTGTAATGATATTCTTAAGGATATTTTCTTGTTCTGATCCACTATTTCAAGAAACATAAGATATTTAACTACATGCAATGAATTATCCCCCAGCCCTTATCCAGCTCAAGTGTTTAATTTAATTTCAGTCACTTAAAAACATCTCACTCAGGGATCTTAATACTTGTAGGATCACAGGACCTTTTAATCGAGTTGAGAAAATAAACTGATGCAACTGTTCGAGTAATTGAAATCCACTAAACATATTTAATAGAACCGACATAGTGGTCAAGCTAAAAATCAAACCATAGTCTTCTGATCTCCTATGTAAACCTAAAGCTGTGATGCTGATGTACCTTTTGTTTTTTTTTCATATAAAAATATTTTTCATTTCAGCGGTCGCACCACTTTGCAAACCAGAGACTCAAACGCACCTGAACCGACTGTCCGAGCCCCACTGAAGAAGAGAAAGTCAGAGGTTTGTATTTAATACTGGTGCCTGAGTGTGGGTGTAGTGTGTTTTTTATTTTTTTAATTTCAGTGTTGGTATTAGTTTTAAGACTGTCCTTAATGCCCGTTTTACAGTGTTGTGGGGTGTGTGTGTTTGGTTTTTTTGGGGGGGGGGGGGGGTAAGAGTTTAATCTAACGTAGAGCTTTTTATAGACTATCAATTGTGAAAATAATGGTCAGGTTGAACAATAGTGAATCGTTTAGGTTTATGATCCTGCTGTAGATGTCGGAAATGATATCAACTCACCAGTTTAATTTCTTTTCCAGCCATCCAAGAAGAAACTACAACCTGCCGCCAAGAAACAAAGCTATGAAATACAGGTCAGTGGATCTACATGACACGAACTCTAGATAAGTGTGTGTGGTTATAACTGATAAGCGTTGGAGACTGGCATGTGTGTGTTACTAGTTCATTATCTGTGTTTTTGTCCCCTCCCTTCCAGCACGTCCTGCCTAATTTTAAAACTCTGTAGTTTTATTGGCGTTACCAATATTGAGCATCCATTTTGTTGAACCCTGGTTCAATATGCCCACTATCTTCAGATTTGGTTTTATCCCTGTTTAGTCTGACCGCTACTTATTTATTTTCCCAAGCACTTAACACAGCTCCCTTATGTTACTGTTAGCTTTATCTAGGTGTCAGGTTAGTGAAGGAACAACTAAAAGTGACTCAGGAGTTTCTGCAGTTACCATGCAGTACCTTCTATTCACCACTAGGTGCTCCCTGTTAGCTTGATTGGAACACTTTGTTCACAGAAACTTATTTATAGCACATTTATTTACATGTAAACTTGATGTGCTTTATATTACAACACTGCAACAGATGGCTGTAAAAAAAGGAATAAGAACCACCCAAATGCGATGAGGCATGTAGAGTAACAAATCATAAGCCTAGAAAAATAGGACTTGAATGTGTGTATTGTTGAACGGCATCTCAATGTGCAAAGAAATCTTCAAATGCATTCAATATTAAGCCCATGGAGATGTGAGTGTAAGTTAAGGTCTAAACCACTTTATTTTTATTTATCTTGTTCTCTCCCCAGAAGTGTTGGTCGGAGGATGGCGCGAGTCCATGTGTCCTCATCGAAACTCCCCACAAAGAGCTGGAGCCTGCAGATCCATCCAGCTTCAAGCAGTACACATTTAAGAACCTCTTCATCAAGGCCTCCCCCATTCCCCGCCTCAGGTAACTGACTTAAGCCTCACAATGAGGCTGCTGTTTCTCCCCACTTCATGTTGAGATGTTACAAATTAATCCAGTTTCAGGGTTATGCTGCTTCTCAATGTGAGTTACCAGCTGATTAAAGTTGCACAAACTCGGGAGGAATTAAACCTTTAATGATTGAACTTGAATACTTCACATCCAGATCTTTCTCTCGACATGAAATAGTTTTTTGTTCCCTTTACAGCACATTTACACAGCTTACCCTGGTGCTATACAACTAAAGTTGCTGTAAAGACATGGAACTTTTTGAAAAGATGTATTCAGATGTGAAGTTGGCCTCAACTCTTTATCGTTGGACATATAGAACATTAAATAGAGATGTTGGATTTGCACACAGTTGAGAGCGAGGAAAAACCAATATGGCTCTTCTTAATGAACAACAAACATGATTAAAACCTGGTGTTTCTCTTCCAGCTGGGCCAGTTCGGACGACGTGTGGATCAAAATGCTCAACAAAGAGCTGAAGTACGTTCATGACAAGAGCTACCTGCAGCGGCATCCCAAACTGCAGCCCAAGATGAGAGCGATCCTGCTGGACTGGCTGCTCGAGGTGAGGGAGTAGTGGACATGTGTTCTGTGACACTTCAGATGTGTTTAAGCTGCAGAAGCTCATGATTAGTGCCATTTTAAACAGTCGGTTAAAACAGGGGTGTGTGTGTGTGTGTGTGTGTGTGTGAAGGTAAGTGAGGTGTACAGCCTCCACCGGCAGACAACCTACCTCGCCCAGGACTACTTCGACCGCTTCATGCTGACTCAGGAAAATGTCAACAAAGACTACCTGCAGCTCATCGGAATCACGGCGCTCTTCATCGCCTCCAAGATAGAGGTGAGTCCGTCCTCAACATCTAACCATAAGTACACTCCCACATACTGAGCATAAGGAAGTGATTCAAAATGAAATTTATATATTTTAATTTCTCATGCACGTTGATGTTCGCGAGCTGCACAAACAAATGTATAAACCAGAACTCGAATGCTGCACATTTCAAATTAAACATTAAGTGTACAATAAAATTACAAATTTATACTTAAGTGTTGTAGAAATCAAAGTTGGGACTAATTTAAATTTCCATCATCTAGATGTCTTACGTTCAAAAAGTTTTAACTTTGTTCTCATCTGTTTAGGAAATCTATCCTCCCAAAATCTACGAGTTTGCCTACGTCACAGATGGCGCCTGCGACATGTGGGACATCCAGCGCACAGAGCTGCACGTCCTGAAGGTACGATAAAATGTGTATATATGGTGAACTACATCAGATCCATTCAGACTTCTCACCATTAGTTTTAGATTTAGAATCCACTGTATGTACTGAGAAGTTGGGTTTACTACACCACAGATTTTACTGAAATGCATACTACTACTGAATAACATTTTACAGTAAGATCTATGATCCCAAATCTATCTTTACTCAGAACATTAAAGGCTCACTTCTGTAAACCCCAGCCCTATTTTGATAGATGCTTCCACCGGCTGCAACGTATTCCTTTGTCAAAATATCATCCCCAAAGTGCTTCTTGTTGCCACTGACAGGCTCAGACTGTTACACCAGGTGTCTGAGAGCATCACAGGAAACTGAAGTCTTGCTCAAGGATAGTTCTCTCTAAAATTTTATGAGAAGACTTGTTGCAGGAAGACGCTGGTGGAAACGAGGGAGAGGAGTTTGTGTATGTAGAGAGCTTCTAGCAAGACTTTACTTCCTAACATTACTCCAACAAAACCAACTCCTCAAACTCTGTTGTCTTCCTGCAATAACCCGCCTCTCACGAGATTTCAGAGCGGGAACTGTCCTTGAACGAGACTTCAGTTTTTTTGTTAAACAAAGGGTGTCACGAGGGGTCCATCCATAGGATCCTTTCCATGGCATCAGGCACCTGGTATAACAACCTGAGCCTGTCGCTGGCAAAAAGAAGCACTTTCTGTGGACACCATTTGATGAAGGAATATGTTGCAGCCAGTTTGCATGTTGCTGCTGAAACCATCTACTGTACGGATTCCAAAACGTTTGGTACCTACTGGTTATTTTGACAAGAGAATGTGAAAATGAAGGATGATTTCATGTTTGTAAACTACTGAAACTTAATTCTAACTCATTTCTTCAACTGTGTATTGAAGAAGCCCTAAAACTTGTATGTTAATAGTTAAAGTATTAAGCATGGATGTAAACTTCATCTGTCCCGTTCTATGTTGAAATTCATGTGTTGTCGTCCTGCAGGCGTTGGACTGGAATCTGTGTCCGGAGACGCCCATCTCCTGGCTGAAGCTGTACTCTCAGGTCGAAGCCCAGACGGACGGAGAGAACTTCCTGGTGCCACAGTTCTCACAAGAAACGTACATCCAGATCACACAGGTATGTTCACACTGCATCACTAACACGGTGAAAACAAACGTAACGTTACGATCCAGGCTGCTTCTAAAGAACTCATCGTTCTGACCTTTGACCCGTGTGTGTTTCAGCTGTTGGATCTGTGTATGATGGACATCAACTCGTTGGACTACAGCTACAGTGTTCTTGCTGCAGCTGCCTTCTGCCACTTCTCCACGTTTGACGTTGTTCATAAAGTCTCGGGTAAATTTTGGTTTTTTCAATCACCTGAACAAATTTAGGTTTCAGCTGCCTGTCAATGGAAATTAGTTTTATTTGCTTGAGTTTTGAGTCTGTACCAGCATTCCTCTCTTCATAAATTAGAAAGAGATTAATCATTAAGCATCAAAATTCAGTGAAGCCATTTTCATGGGCTTTAACTCCTAATCCGTCCATCTGCGTGTCTTCTGTCAGGCCTGACGTGGGAGAGCGTGGCTCCTTGCGTCCGGTGGATGAGTCCCTTCATGGACACACTGAGAACAGAAGCCACACCTCAACTCAAGAGCTTCGCCAAAGTCAAAGCTGACGACAGACACAACATCCAGACACACGTGGCTTACCTGGACCTGCTGGTGAGCAACACACACCTTCCTCTACCTACCTGTTACGACAAAGTCTCAATGTCTGGGCTCGGTACGAGTACTAAGGATCTTTATAGGAACTAAATAAAATGCAGGCTAAACTAATTTATAATTCAGTGCCAACTTTCTACTCATCTGTCTGTTACTCCAAAGGTTTAACACCCAGCCCCTGTACACAACTACACACACTTCTTAGGTGTTTCTAAGAAGAGGAAGTGACTAGCTGGCCTAGGGCTGCAACTAACTCAGCGTTGATGTTGTAGTGGGTCGCCTCAAATAAATCAATGTAGCTGATAGGAAATGCTGCAGCTCTGTTGTTGCTGCAGTGGTCTGAGTAACTGGGACCAGGACACTGTGGGCGTGACTGGCCAGCTGTCAACAATGAAATTTCATGTTGTCGATTTACGCAGACTAAATCGTTGCAGCCCTACGTACGCCCTGATAATCAACCAGACCGCTGTGACGAGTGGTAACGTAGCTGCTTTTGTAACAAACATGTAAAAACTGAAGTGCAGCCTGCTCTGTTTGGGATTGTGAGCTGCACTCTGAGCTGTTAAAGTAACATGTGGATCACAAGTGTATGAAGGGGATAACGTTACTACCAGCAGATCAAAAACATAATGCACCGCAGAGTAGAGGGCAGGTAGACTTCTCATTAAATGATGACGTTAGTCTGGGAATATTCTGCCTCTTCTCTGGGCCTGTCAGATCACAGATCTGTGGGAGAGCTTCTGAATAAGCAGAGAATCTGATGAAACAAGGAGCTATTAAAGTCCAGGAGTTTCTAACTGAATTAAAATTAAATAGCCATTGATGTGAAAAGGTGCCACAGACTCATTTAAAGAGGTTACTCCAAACAAAGACACAGGAGGGAAGACTGAATCATGACTCAGCAAGGCTGATATTAAATAAGTTGATCTAGAGGAGAAACGGATCTGAGAGCAGCACTGACTTAGATTCTGTTACAGTTAGACTGTCACCTGCCGCCTGAATTGTTTCTGTTCACATAAATAGAAACACTTTCACTATAAACTGGTGCAGGGGAAAAAATCATCAGAATGCAAAAAAGTGTTAATGTTTAATGCTCCAATTTTTATATTCAACATTAAAGTGTTAAAATCTTGGCTCGATCTCGTGAACCCAATCTTGATTCGAGTCTTGTCGTCACACCCCTAATAATGAGGAATGATTAGTTGTTTTGAGACACTGGAGGTCTCTACAAAACAATTTTAAAATGCAATCTTTTTTGGCTTTATGTTAATTTTTTTTCCCTTCTGTCCTGCAGAGAAAATCTCAGGAGCGTCGGATTGACAACCCCAACTGCCAGCTGTCGCCTGTGGCCCCGGGAACAATGCTGACTCCGCCCAGCAGCACAGAGAAACCAACCAATCCTTGAGCAGGACTCGACCAAGAGATACACGCTACCTCCCTCTCTCTCCACAGTGACTCAGACCACATCAGCTCGTCACCAAACAGGATGCGATTTTAGGAAAAGGCAAAATACATGTAGCAGGAGTTTTTTATTTTTGTTTTAACACTAAGTCAGGATTCCTGTCGGTCTTTGTATTTGGTTTTATTAGAACTGCAACTATGGAGGCTGGCAGGGTTTTTATTTACAAGTTAACTGGTTTGAGTTGAGCCAGCAGCAGCTACCTTGTAGACAAAACTGTCTTGTCTGCAACAGCGACTGAAGGATGCTGGCAGGGAAGCAAACAGTCCGCTGGTGGCTGTGGTGGGTTGTGGTGTGTTTGGTTTTTTATAAACCATCTTGGTTTGGAAAAAACATTTTGGTACCTGTGACGTATTATTTGGGAGTTTTACTGGTGCTACTCTTGAAACTGAGGCTTAAAAGCTCAGACGGTGCTTCAGTCAGATTTTCAGGAAAATGGAAATCATTTTCTACAACGAACATTTCATTCCACTCCTGAACTGGAGAAATTAAACGTGTTTAATTACTATCCTCTCCTATATTACGTTAAGTGTGTAAACTTAATCGCCGCTGCAGAGGAACAAGCGACGTCATTTTGTGATTGCTGTGTAACGTCCTGAAACCTGCAGGTGTCTTGAATGCACCTGACCTGTTATGGCTCAGTAATTCCCCCCCCCCCCCCCCCCCCCTTCTAATTTTAATTATAGTTGCAACCTGGTTGCACAATCTTGTTACATTCCTGGAAGACTTGACTTGACTTGCATAGGAAACTTCTTACAATTGTGCAAAGGTGTTTGCTTTTCTTTTTTTCAGTGCTGGTATTTATTAAGCCTTTTTGTGTAAAAACAATGTCTGTATATGAAAAACAAATCTTTCAGCAATGAATGAGCTCCGTTTGATCACTGCAAAAACTATTTATGATTTTGCTTTGACACCTGTTGTTGAATTACAGTTCCTCGTTAAATGTTGTACACTAGCCTGTCCTGTCTTAGTGCCTTTTAATAAATATGAACTGTATGGCTACTTCGTTGAAGCTAGAGCGAGCCAAAAGGCTGTGAGACAAACGAACAATCCTGTGACTGTAAACCTGAAACCCTCCAAAGCTTGGAGACTGCAGTGAACAAACCATGTAAACTGTATGTAGGTGTTAAAAGAATGTATGTTTATGTAAATAGCACAATTCAGAAATGTGTAACTTTCTTTTATATTATGTTTTAAATAAAGTGAAATGAATTTGGTCTGACGTTTAGGTGGGTGACGGGGTGAAAACTTTCATGGAAAAGCAGTGGCTTCCATCCAGCTGTTTGGTGTCAAAGTGAATCTGCGGGGCAACAAGATGAATTAAGGATCAGGAAAACTTTTTTTAAACTGCTTTGTTTCTTATGCTGCGTTAAATAAGTAAAAGTCAGCGTTTCTGCTTATAAAATCTACCCTAACTATAATGGCTGGAATTTAAGATAACAGACGCATACTAAAACCTGTTCTGCATATAAATGTCAACATATGGTTCAGGTAGCTGGTTATGGTAAACAATCTGAAAGTAATCTTCTCTGCACAAACATTCAAGAAAATGTTAAAGCCAAACAATGTGAAAACAGTAGGAAATATACAGCACTTACACACAGTTAATGAGTAGTGTATATTTGTCATTTGTTTCCATTAAAACAGCTCTGTAACACAGAGGGCAGAGTTTCAGTTTTGTCAGAAAATTCAACTGTGTAATTTCTGAGTTGTCTTAAACGCAGCATTAGGACTTGAAATGAAAATCACTGGTTAAACATATTCAGGCCCTAATATGTTATCTCTCAGCGCAGATTTCTGCCTCCATCCAAATACAGTGGAGGTGATCATATAAAAAGTGGCACCTCCAACAAGAGATGCCCCAGTTACAGATACCAGCAAAAGGATAAACGCAAAGCCTGACGGCTTATTTCCACTATGGTCCTGTTTTTGGAAGGCAAATGGGTAGGAGCAACCAGTTAGTTACTAGCAGCTGCCAAGTATACATCGTTAATATTTACAGGTGAATGGAATTCAGTTTGTGGTGCTCACAAAATTAACTGAAATATAATAATTAACTGAACTGCACAAGAAATAGTTCCCTCAAACTGTTTCTGGAAAGATTCTTTTGGATCTTTAAGTTTAAAAGTAAATTAAACATTTTTCGATACTGTGATGTTGAAAACCACAAACAAAATTCCACTTAAGCTACATTGTATTTGAGTCTAGCAAGAAATATAAAAACGTGGACAAATGCGGTAAAACCATCAGCACGACTAGATGCCACTAAATATACTGTACGTTTGTAATAACTAAGTTGTTAACTCATTACTTGATCCCTTAAAGTTGAACATCTTTGAAATTTACATTATTTTATCAGCTTTGCTGACCTAAACTTTGTCCCTATGTTCTTTGGTATTCTGCAGTAATGGAAGAAAATAATAATAATCTTTATTTGTAGAGCACTTTTCCAAAACCAAGTTACAAAGTGCTTCAACAAGTGCAAAGACAACAATACAATACCTAAAAGACAACAATATGCGCAAGAAAACATTGAAAAGACTAAAATACACATTTAAGATAAATATAAAATAAGTAAAATAGAATAAAAGGGATAAAATAAAGTCAAATAAGGTCGGGAAAGTCTCTCCTATAAAAGTATGTTTTAAGAAGGGACTCAGCTGACCTGATTTCCAGCAGGCTGTTCCAGAGACTCGGGGCCCTGACAGCAAACACTCTGTCCCCTTTAGTTTTCAGTCGAGACTCTGGAACAGACAACAGACCTCTGCCCAAGGATCTCAAGGTACGTGCTGGTGTGTATGGGACTAAGGTCAGAAATATAACAAGGCGAGAGGCCATGAAGAGCTTTAAAAGTGATAAATAGAATTTTCTATACAATTCTAAAACATACTGGGAGCCAGTGTAATGAAGCTAAAATAGGGGTGATGTGGTCATATTTCTTTGTTCTGGTTAAAAGCCTGGCAGCTGAGTTCTGGACAGTCTGGAGTTGATCAATAGATTTTTGGGTTAAACAGGTGAAAAGGCTGTTGCATTAATCCAGGCGTGATGAGATGAAGGCGTGTAAAATGGTCTTGGTGTCCTTAAAAGTTAACATTGATTAGATTTTTTACTATATTTCTAAGGTGATAAAAACATTATTGAACAAGCTTTGTGGTGTGCTGCTTGAAATTTAAATTACTATCAAACCAAACACCAAGGTTCTTTGCCACAGGCTTAATGTGATTTACTAGGGAACCAGCAGATGGCAGTATTTGTTTTGTCATCTGCTGGGACCCGATGACCAGGATTTCTGTTTTGTCTGAGTTCAGCTGGAGGAAATTATTTGACATCCAACTTCACAAAGGCAGTTGTTAAGTGAACTCAGCATTCCAGGGTCTGTGGATCTGATGGGCAAGTATATTTGTGTGTCATCAGCATAAATATGAAAAGAAATGCCATGTTTATGGATAATATGTCCAAGGGGAAGCAGATACAAGGAAAACAAAATGGGTCCTAAGACCGACCCCAGAGGCACACCATATTTAACTGAACAGAACGAAGAGACATACAGTGGGTACGGAAAGTATTCAGACCCCTTTAAATTTTTCACTCTTTGTTTCATTGCAGCCATTTTCCAAAAATCAAAAAAGTTCATCTTATTTCTCAGTAATGTACACTCAGCACCCCATCTTGACAGAAAAAAACAGAAATGTAGAAATTTTGCAAATTTATTAAAAAAGAAAAACTGAAATATCACATGGTCATAAGTATTCAGACCCTTTGCCGTGACACTCATATTTAACTCAGGTGCTGTCTATTTCTTCTGATCATCCTTGAGATGGTTCTACACCTTCATTTGAGTCCAGCTGTGTTTGATTATACTGATTGGACTTGATTAGGAAAGCCACACACCTGTCTATATAAGACCTTACAGCTCACAGTGCATGTCAGAGCAAATGAGAATCATGAGGTCAAAGGAACTGCCTGAAGAGCTCAGAGACAGAATTGTGGCAAGGCACAGATCTGGCCAAGGTTACAAAAAAATTTCTGCTGCACTTAAAGGTTCCTAAGAGCACAGTGGCCTCCATAATGCTCAAATGGAAGACGTTTGGGACGACCAGAACCCTTCCTAGAGCTGGCCGTCCGGCCAAACTGAGCTATCGGGAGAGAAGAGCCTTGGTGAGAGAGGTAAAGAAGAACCCAAAGGTCACTGTGGCTGAGCTCCAGAGATGCAGTCGGGAGATGGGAGAAAGTTGTAGTAAGTCAACCATCACTGCAGCAATCCACCAGTCGGGGCTTTATGGCAGAGTGGCCCGACGGAAGCTTCTCCTCAGTGCAAGACACATGAAAGCCCGCATGGAGTTTGCTAAAAAACACCTGAAGGACTCCAAGATGGTGATAAATAAGATCCTCTGGTCTGATGAGACCAAGATAGAACTTTTTGGCCTTAATTCTAAGCGGTATGTGTGGAGAAAACCAGGCACTGCTCATCACCTGTCCAATACAGTCTCAACAGTGAAGCATGGTGGTGGCAGCATCATGCTGTGGGGGTGTTTTTCAGATGCAGGGACAGGACGACTGGTTGCAATCGAGGGAAAGATGAATGCGGCCAAGTACAGGGATATCCTGGACGAAAACCTTTTCCAGAGTGCTCTGGACCTCAGACTGGGCCGAAGGTTTACCTTCCAACAAGACAATGACCCTAAGCACACCGCTAAAATAACGAAGGAGTGGCTTCACAACAACTCTGTGGCTGTTCTTGAATGGCCCAGCCAGAGCCCTGACTTAAACCCAATTGAGCATCTCTGGAGAGACCTGAAAATGGCTTTCCACCAACGTTTACCATCCAACCTGACAGAACTGGAGAGGATCTGCAAGGAGGAATGGCAGAGGATACCCAAATCCAGATGTGAAAAACTTGTTGCATCTTTCCCAAAACGACTCATGGCTGTATTAGATCAAAAGGGTGCTTCTACTAAATACTGAGCAAAGGGTCTGAATACTTATGACCATGTGATATTTCAGTTTTTCTTTTTTAATAAATTTGCAAAAATTTCTACATTTCTGTTTCTTTCTGTCAAGATGGGGTGCTGAGTGTACATTACTGAGAAATAAAATGAACTTTTTTGATTTTTGGAAAATGGCTGCAATGAAACAAAGAGTGAAAAATTTAAAGGGGTCTGAATACTTTCCGTACCCACTGTAGTTGTTTACAGACACGCAAAACTTCCTATTTGACAGGTAGGATGAAAACCATTCTAGGGCAGTACCAGAGATCCCCACCCAGTGCCTCAGTCTGTCTAACATGGTGTTGTGATCAATGGTGTCAAAAGCAGCGCTAAGGTCCAGGAGTACCAGGACTGAGCACATGCCTTCATCAGCAGACATTAAAATGTCATTGGTGACTTTAAGCAGGGCAGTCTCAGTGCTGTGGTACTTCCTGAAACCAGACTGAAACCTTGCAAATAGTTCCCGCTCTGCATTCCCTTTTTAGGCTGTGAATGCTGTCATTTATCCAGGGTTGCTTACTAGCTTTAGACGTAGGCCTAACCTTTAGAGGAGCAGTAATATTTAGTGACGACAAGCAGATATGATTGAAGTGATCGACCAGAATGTTGGTGTTGGAATCAGACAGGTGTTGGCTTTGGCTCTGAAAGAATGGGCAAAACTTTGAAACACTTTGTTCATTAAAGATGCGAGAACACACGGAGCTTGGTGAGGCGGCATGAGTAACAGGCGAATCGCAGCTAAAAACAATACACCTGTGGTCAGATATGGTCATGTCCACTAATTCCACAGAGGAAATGCTGACACCCAGGGTAAAAACCAAGTCCAGTGTATGACCACGGTTATGTGTTTGCCCTTTGACATGTTGTTTGAAGTTAAAAGAAGTGGCTATATTTAAAAAGTCAGTTGCATTAACATTGGTGGGGTCATCAACATAAATATTAAAATTGCCACAAAGAACAATTCTGTCATAATTTAAAAACAGAGTAGATAAAAATTCAGGAAATTCTGATAAAAATCCTCCAGGCGGTTTGGGGGGGTGGGGGGGGGGTGGGGGGGTGATAAATTATAACAAATATGATAGGTTGCAGCCCTCCAAGTTTAAGAGTGAGAACTTCAAAAGGAGTTAAATTCATCACAGCATACTTGATGACATTTAAAATTTTTCCTATACACGCTCACTAGCCCACTGACCCTCGGTTGACTAAAACAATCATACTGAGGCGGACACAGTTCAGCTAGCTGGCTATAGTCATTCATTTGCAAACAGGATTCAGTTAAAAACATAAAATCTAGATTTGCAGACAAGGTTATTTAGTTGACTTGAACTACTTATATTTCAATTAAAACTATAAAAATGGGGCTGTTCTAAAACTTTTGACTGGTGGTGTATATTGAATTTTAGTTGAATCATGAAATCTTTTGATACTACCAGTAGGAGTCGCCAAAGACATATTTATTTAAATTCTACACACTGGGGCTTAAATATTTCTAAAATGGCCAAAATTAATTTTTAACCTAATGATTTGAAAGAACCTGGTGCACCAAAGAAGGTGTATGCTTTCTTTTCAACTTGAAACTTCAGAATATATCAAGAACACAAGTCAGAGGCTTTGCCAGTGGCTTGATCTGTCTATTTTCCAATGGAAGGAAATAAAGCCTTGAAAGTTGAAACATATTTCTACAGTAAACACCTTGGAACAGCCTGTGTGGTTGATCCTATAGTGAAATAAAGAACAAATCTCCTTCATTTCATTGTTCATTTTAGATCTGTAAATGTCTGTTTTGGTGACGTAAATGTTGTTTTTAACTTTGGCAGCTTTTTCACTGGACTGGACTTCACTTGAACTTATATTTCAATAAAAATAGGGGTGTCCTGAAACTTTTGCCAGGGCATGTGTGTGGAGGCTAAAAAAACCCCAACAACTTTGAAATACAAATTTTAAATGCTTTCACTTCACAACTCGTGCAAAGCAACTGTAAGGATCTCTACTGTGCTTCCGTTGCTTCATCTGGACAAATCAGATCAGTTGTGCCTCTAATTAACATCTCTATGAATGAACTAATTTTAATTCCAGATGAAGTGGAACAACACTGCTGGTTTCCATGCTGCAGTGACGAGAGGCAGGTCTCAGTTTAGTGTGATGTTTGTCGTTGGAGAGTCGGAGAGAAAACAAAGATGACTTCCAGCACGTGTCAAGAAAAACACTCACTTGCTAATGAGGGAAAACACACACACACACTCACAAGATGTGTTGGAAATGTTACTTCAGGAGTTCATGAGCTGCTTTCAGAGTCAGCGGATCAGCCTAAAACTGCTGCAGGACACACACACACACACACGGTTTAATAGTGACCATGGCATTCAGCCCTGTGTTCGATGGCTTGGCAGACTTGTGTACAAGTGTGTGTGTGTGTGTGTGTGTGTGTGTGTGTGTGTGTGTGTGTGTGTGTGTGTGAGAGACATATAGGGTATTCTGGCAGACAGAGGCCTCCCTCCAGATACATGCACCCCCCTGTGAGTGTATTGTGTTGGCCTGGGAAAGCGTGGCCTCAACCTCCACACACACACACACACACACACACACAGAAAGTAGTGTTTCCATCACCTACATTCCTTTCCTGTAGACTTACTCTAAACCACAACCACTTGCCGAACCTCAACTCTAACCCAAGTCCTCACCCTAAAATGTAATGATTTAAGTCATGGAGGCTTTTGTTTTGTCAAACAACAGCGTATTATGCCCATTGTAGATAAAATAAAATGTAAAGAATTACAGAGCTGAGGGTAATATTATGGGGAAAAACATTGTAAATGTACGAGAAAAGAAACTCTTTTTTTACTTTCTAAAAGACTTCCTTTGAACTGAAGGAAGTAATGCTGGTGGGTGAAAGTATCAGTTATCATCTGCATACCCTGCTTTTAACAGAGTGCAGAGCTTTCAATAACACAAGTGCATCTGAAAAAGAGGGTTTTCTGTGTTTTTTTCTCTATAATCTGAATTTGACTAGTGCCCTAGGAACAGCATTTGACCATATCTTGGAAAAATACAGCAAAGACAAGCTAGAAAATGACTCTTTTTACATTAGAGTCAACGCAGTGCAGCCATGAAAGTGTTTGACCTCAGTAGAGAGAGTCCTATACTGCACTGTGATTGGCCCGCTGCGTGTTTGGGGCGTGGCTTAGCGAAGGATGAGTTGTCTGTTTAACTGCCTGTAGCACACAATAACTGACAATTTCAGCTCCTTTTAATATTTTCCACTTCAATGAAAATTGAATTTGGTGCTTAAACTTCTTTCAGTAATTGTATTTAGACAGTTAACACTTTTAAATACTTCTTAAGAAACTTAAGCTTTCTCTAGCTCATTATTCCATAATTATTTTTAAAGGTTAGTGTGGAGTCCCTTTTGTCATCAATTTAGATAATGCAAATATTCTTATATATTTAGACTTATTCTCAGTGATGGTAGTATTACTAGGGAGCGTTGACTTAAGTAGAAGAAGCAAAACTACAGTGTATAAATATTCAGTTAGTGTTTCAGCCTGAGTCTTTCAGCAGTATTAGCATGAAAATATACTAAAAGTACTCCTCATGCAGAGTGGCCTATTCATTAACAGATTCTAATTATGGATGCATTATGTGTGAGCGTCATATTAATGTTTTAGCTGTTGAAGGTTTTACTTCTTTCTTGCAACTGCATCATTTTTTTGTTGATTAGAATTTGTCTGAATCTGAACCTGCCAAGTAACTAACGCTGTCAGACAAATTTAGTGGAGTAGAAGCATAAAGCAGCATAAAATGGAAATTACAGTACCTGAAACTTTTTGAACAGGCACCCTCGGTGTAAGTAAAAGCAGCTGCTCTCTCACTCTGAGCAGATCTCACTCACATTTAACATTGATTCAATCCAGGGTCCCCTCCCCCCGTTATAGAGGCCAAAGACAATACCAGACGCAAGCTGCTGCAACCCCCAACACACACGAACACACACACACACACACACACGTAATACAGTAACCCTAACTGATATCTAATTCTTACATTAACCCTAAAACCAGGACTTAACCTCAAAACAGGAGGACCAGACAAAATGTCCTCACTGTCAAGGTCTATATCTACATATCGGTCCTCACAAAGACATGTAGACGTGTAAGAACACACACACAGCTGCATCAGAGCATGATAACCTCCATTCATCATATGCAACAATGCATATGCTTCATGTCAACTCAATGTCCACTCTGTATTGTGGTCATATGTGTTTCAGGGGGTTTTTGAGGGGTCCGAGGTCATTTTCCCAGCCAACGTTGACTCAGAAAAACAAAACAAAAAAAACAATCAATAAATGTTTTTAAGGCTTCATTTACAGTGCAGGTTCTGAGGCATGTATAAAAAAAACGTTTAACTCATCATGCACACTTTCCTGAGGTTATGAACCTAATGGGTACAGTAAAATCTGATGCACTGGGCTCAAACAAGAGAGACAGACAAACGGAACAAGGATTGGGGGCCAGAGGTCGCCGGCTGACATCTAAAAATGTCAGAATCAATCAGTCAAAAAAGACATTTTACTGCAAAACAAGACCTTTTACTTTTTAGTATATAATACTACTTTTACTTAAGTAAGATTGTGTACTTATTTTTACGTAAAATAATCTGAGTACTTCTTCCACAACTGATGTCTCAAATGTTGTGGTACACAGAATAAAAAAAATAGGTGATGGAATGATGTAGGAATATATTTATTATCTTGCCTTGTATGAATGCAGAATTTACTGTCGCCTAGTGTAAACTGCATTGAACTGAAGTATATTCAGCAGCAATTAATCTACATTTCAACGTTTGTACAAGTTGCATGTTTTTCATATATACTGTATATAAATACATGAAATTACCTTTTCAAACTCTTGTCTTGATGAGTTATTTACTGTTTGACAGCATCATTTGGCAATGATAATATATTAAAATGCAACAATTAAAATTAATCGATGAACAATGTTCTGATACACTTTACAACTGCATCATTACTTAATTTGATAGATTTTTATTGTTCATGCTGACATTTGAGGTCAGGAGAACAACCTTGTGTTGTGTTCATTTTGCACGTTGAAACTCTTGTGAAAACTGAGTTAAAGTAACTGTAAAATGCTGGAAATAACCTACAGTGAGGAAAATCATCCAGCCCGGTGTAATATCAGCGTTCACCACACGGTGGCAGTGTTGCCTCACAAGGAACTATAAACCTCTACAAGTCAGTAAGTGGAAACTATTTCCAGAAGTGGAAGAAGTGCTCAGATATTTTTTTAAAGTAATACCACAGTGTAGAAATACTCTTTGGCAAGTAAAAGGCCTGTTTTCAAAATTTAAAAAGTACAAAAGTATATACTTGAAGTAACAAAAGTAAAAGTAGCACTAATTCCGCAGACTGGCCCAATCCAGGATAATATAGGCTATAATATATCATTGGATTATAATTTTTGATGCATTAATGTGTTTATCACTTTAATGTTGCAGCTGGAGCTCATTTTAACTACTTTATATGCTGCTGGGTAGCTTGTGGATCAATAAAGTTGTTTATTTGATGATTATATTTTGCATTAATGATCTGAATATGCAAATAAATATAACCTACTTTTAAAAAAAAGTATAATATTTCACTCTAAAATGTAGTGAAGTCAAAGTGTAAAGTGGCATAAAACGGAAATACCTAATAATAAATTACTTTGCACCACTATCCAATTCCATATTGCAAACTATCTGTGTACAGTATAAAAAAAAACTACAAATCACTTAAAATGTTTTAAGCCAACATAGATGCAAAGTCTTTAAAATATTCTGAAAAACAAATGCACATTTGAACATCTGCATTACCGTGGAAACTGGACCAACAATATCTGCTGAGGAAGATCCTGATCACAAGCTCCAGAACAGCTGCCATCCATCAGCATCACACCAAAACAGTTTTCTTTTGCCACACAATTATGGTAACAGGTTGCCTTTTTTTTTTATTCCCATTAATGCCGTTTAATCATCTTTCCTTCTCCTCTAAATCAGAAACGGAGCACCAAAGAACAGATCACATATTTGGGGAAAAGCCATTTTTATTAAAAGTCATATACAAAAAGGAATATCTCATGTTAAGTTGCTATAAAAGCGTCCATATGTACATCATTATCATACAGATCAACACCTCTCAGTGCAAAATTACACTTTACACTCCCAGTCTAATAAGTGTGCGTGAACTCAACACACACACACTTGCACGCATATTAAACCACTTTAAAAACACTGAATTTACACAAAACATCAACAGGTGCGTCGCACAGTACAGGTCAAAACTCAGGACACCACATTTGGAGCTGCACACCAGCTTCTTAGAAAGGACACCTGTGTTATTTCATTTGGATGCATAGCTTTGAGTACAATTCTAAAACCTGATTTTTAAAATCAGGTACCAGAAGAGAAATGAAAACTGTTCCACTAACTTGACTGCGTAGAGACAAACCTGGAGAATATATCCTGGAAACTTCTCTGTCCGAGCTACAATCGCAATCCTGTGGCAAATACCCAGACTTTATTATTTTAATTCTCTTTCTACAGATGTTTTCTGACGTTAAGTGCAAAGAAAAACCTTTCAAAGTTGGATCTGTGTTGCCATTTTGTCGGCTGAGGAGTAACTCACTTTTAGCAAATAATGATTGTAGTCTTCACTCCACGACTTTCCTAAAAACCTTGATGGGGGATGTTTCCTCATTACGTATAAAACTACATTCATCAGGTAGCGTCATGACAACAAAGTAGCCCGAGAGGCAGGCTGGGAAAAAACATTGGACACCAAGGTGGTTAATAAAACTGCTGTTTATCAATACCTTTAAATTTAAGAATCACATTTGGATGGTTGGAAAGTGGACGAAGGAGAAAATGTGCGTGGTCTACCTGTGAGGAACTAAACTCGCCTTTTTTGGTCCTCATCTCAACTTCAGGGAGACGTTCTGAGAAACATCCTCTCACCACCACTCACTGAATCAAGCTGGACACTTTAACGCAGGCTAAACAAAGGGTTTGCCGCTTGAGCATTTAAGGAAGTTGAGCGATGAAAAGACAAACTAAGTAAACAACGTTAGAGTGGAAGTCAACCTGCAAGTTCAGATCTGAGCGCACGACAGCGACACAGAATCAAAACCCTGATCACGGTTTTGAAAGCTGCAGGACAAGCTGTGTCCCTAAATTTGAATACGTCTTCTTCGCTCAGGTTGCTTGTTCTGCTTGTATCCCTCACATTTAAACTGTGACGGTGAGAAGAAACACGCATGTGGCTTGCATACATGCACAAGAAATCAAGATGGTGACCTCTTGATGGTGTCTATTTTGCTGTTGGAGCACATGAAGCCAGCACAGTGGATGTTGTAAGCACAAACTCGCTGTACGTTTTATTCACATTATGATAGAAAAACTACTTTTGCATATCACAGCACAAACTGCCATATTGCTTATATATATATTTCTAATTCTCCTTTTATATTTTTATTTTTTGTCAATTTTATATTTGTAGAAATACAAATCCTACTGTTTTTTATTATTCTTTTATAACTTGCACATCTGTTTATTTCATATTTATATATTTTCACATTTATTTATGTCATTTTTTTGGCAAAAAACTCGGATTCGGATTTTTCCTTCATACCTTCCTGAGTGCATCTAATTAATAAGGAGTGTTTGCAAATGTAAACACAAGATCGTGGCTGGCTATAAAACGTGCAGATAGTTAGAAACTCTCCCATGTGTTCTGTGCAAAGCAGCATAAAGAGCCTGAATAATGTGAATACCACTTCTACTCACTCAAACTGAGTCCTGCTGGTTTCTGACTCTCAAATCTGAACTCGCAGATGATTAAAAATTTGAGTATGTTTTGCGCAACACTTTTTCAATAAATCTCTTCACACATTTAGGCCTTTGCAGCTGAACCTTCCAGTTCACCTCAATGATCGAATGTCCCTGTGGGATTTAACTGCCGTGTCTCTGGCCTCCAACCTTCTGCGTGACCAAGACGTCACCCAACAAACGTTTACAGCCTTTGCAGACCGACTAGGAGAATCCTGTCGGCCCGAACACTGCAGCAGTCTGAGCACAGAGTCATAACAACAAGCTGAGCAACTCAAAGCACCTTAACACGGAGCACGACCAGCTGCAAGCGGAGAGCAGCTTCTGGGACGTTTCTGCACAGGGGAATATAAAAATAATCTCTCATCTGAAAACTATCAAAGCTTATTTTACAAGTCTTTTTACTGGCATTCAGATTCCTCGGCCCTGTCTGAGGACTCTGAGTCATCCGCTAGTGCAACAGGAAGGTAGAAAAGAGGAATTAAAAAGCTGGTTATTGAGTTTGTCGGAGGTTAATCTGGGGACGTGCCGACAGCAGCGAAGAGAAATAAGATGGTGAAAGAAAAACTTGTCCTTGGGAGACTTTCTTTATGAAACTGACTTTCTGTTTGTAGGTTTCACGCTTGGATGGTAGGGTCAGAAATAAAAAGCTTAAAATGCCCTTAATTAAAGAAGAACTTTGAATTCTCTCTGTAAGACTCACATCAAGACCTTAATGTCGTTGAAAAGGAATTCTTACAGTTAACCACAAGATTTCTGACATAGTTTGATGTTAATGTTCCTCCAGAAAACATAACAGCTTTTTAAGAATAAAATGCAGCGATCCACAAACTGCCCGATGGAATAAAATCCAGCACATTGACCTGCTTTAAAAAAGCCTAAATAAACACGTTCCTGTGTAAAGCTGGTCTATGAAAAAGTCCTCTGTGCTTTTCTTATCTCAAATCACTGAACCACAACGCGAGCCCTTCTCGTAATTCATCTGGTTTTCTACATGAGGAAACATGAGGATCACATCGTCAACCTCAAGCCCTGAAAAGTGTCGCCATCGATCTGCACAAGGGAACAGAGCTGCTGCTGCTGCTGCTGCTGCTGCTGCTGCTGCGTTCAAGTCCCATCAGATTTACTGGACTTTGTTTAACTGGTGCGTTCACACCAGTGAAGACAGGAAGCAAAGTAGTTCACATCCAAAAAGGGTGAAATGCATTTTAAATAACCAGTTTGTTTCTGTTTGATCACTGAGAAAGGTTTTATCTGCATTTTTCTCCAGTTTATACTGCCATCGGTAGATTCTGAATATTGCTAAATTTAAACACGTGTCATTACCGTCAGTGAGATTAGCCACAGTGTGAATTTGTTTTACTCACATCAGCTTTCCTGCTTGTCTCCTGTTTGCTCCTCATGACTGAATGAATTCAGGATTACAGACTGAACTATTGGGCTTGCCTCTATCAGGGCAAACAGCCAATCATGATTGGGAATTTTGAGGCGGGGTGCCTGGTGCAGCCAATCAGATTTTAAGGCCCTATATGTGCACCCACACAGGTGTTTTCAGTTGTTGTGGCTGATCAGTCTCCAGGGCTGTGTGGGCGGGACTACAAAACTTCAGATGAATGCAGTTCACACTCAAAATCTCTCAGGGAGTTTAAGACTTTTATTCCTTAATATTTACAAAATGTGTAATTAAAACTTTTATTTTGCTTCTTTAAAAAATCTACTGGTTACTGTGATCAAGAAACCCCAAACGTTTACTTGTGTTTTCACCCCTTACTGCCTCCTTTTCCATAACGAATGTACTGAGTTTATCTTGCTTCTTTGAACCCATCCCTCACATGAACTTTTCTCTGAGGTTTAATCAGCCGAAAAAACAGAAAGTGTGTTTTTCTTTGGAGCGATGTGGACAGAAAGTTTTAGGGAATGACCTTTGCAAATGCCACAAACTGTGGATATATACAGCATTTAAAAAGTCATATTCAAACTGTGGTCCAGGGGGTGTATGTTTGTGGTAGATGACTGATTTGTTGTTGGGGAACTTTCATTTTATAAAAGTCTACCATCCAATTATTGATTAAATTAAAAAACAAACATGAGATTTTGAAGTTTTCATCTGGACGTTGGGTCATAAAATGCTTAACACTTTTTCTTGAGTATGAAAATTGTGACATATATGTCATTATAGGATTAATATACTGAGTGGTGGTTTGGCTTGGGTCATCTCTGAGCAAGGCCCTGAACCCCTAACTGCTCCCCGGGCAGTTTTAATTAATTAGGATGGGTCTAATCAATGGTTCTCAAACTTTTTCTGTCACGCATCACGTTACGTAGCGGAAAAAAGTTCAAGCACCCCATTTTCATCAATTATCAACAGCACGGACCAATGAAATTAAACAAAAGATTCAAACAAAATAGCCTTGCTTGCATCAAGACTGTTTTTTTTGTTGGGTTAAATGAGGGAACAAACTCTGCATGTGTTGTACTGTATGTTTAAGATAGTATGTGGCCAATAATAATTATTATCATATTGATTTTAGAATTACTGACTTATCATCCTGTTTTGATTTAGTTTTTGGTTGTTTTCAGGTTGGACTTGAACGCAGCACAGAGTCCCTGTCCCCCCTGATCTGTATTAACTGTATGTTTAGGCGGTTGTTGTTGTGCAGCGCCCCTAGTGGTGATGAGGCAGCGGGTCGTGGCTGTGGCTCCTCTGTATGTAGGCCACTGCGTCCCTGTACGTGAGGGTCAGCTGGGGCCGGTCGTACATCTCGCTCAGTGCCTGGAACTTGGGGCCCCACCGCGACAGCCTGTCGTAAACAAACCCTCCTTCATCGTCTTCGTCCTCCTCCTCCTCCGCCTTGTCGCCATGGGTGATGCCAACGTTTCTACGTGACGCTGCAGACCCCAGCGAGCTGAGGCTCCCTGCTGACGACCCCGAGCCTTCCACGCACCACACGTGGTACGCGTCAGGCGCGAACGCCTCGCTGTCGTTGTCCGCCTCCCAGATGATTCGTGCCACGTAGCTTTTAAAGTCCACGTGGGAGCGAGACCCTGAAGGGGCGTCCACATAGCCACCTCCGCTGCTCGCCTCCATATCCCGGCCTACATGAGTGGTGTAGTTAGCGTAGGTCGCGTCGCTGGTGTAGTTGTTGTTGGTGGCGTGTTGATGATGATGATGGTGGTGATGGTGGTGATGCGGGATGCTGAGGTAGGGAGCGCCTGAGCTGCAGGAGGAGCCCGACGGGTGGACTTCCTCCTGGGAGCCGGGTGAGGACTTGATGAGCGGGGCGGTGGTGCAGGACGAGGACTGGGACAAACTGGAGCACAGCGGACGCTTCAACTCTGTGATGTCGTAGCCGTTCTGCAGGAATATCAATAAAATGTTAATAGTTTAACTTTTGACAGTGTGCCGACATTAAAAAGTGTGTGTGTGTGCGTGTGTGTGTGTACCTGGTCTTGCTCGCCGCCTCCTTCCTCGTTGTAGTTGAGGATGTTTTCTCGGATGTCCTCCCAGCTCTCTTGTTCAGCGGGGATATGGTAAACTCCTCGCTTCCTGAACTTGTTACGGCTGCCTTTCTGGTTCCACACTGTTACCGCCACCAGCACCGCTACACACACACACACAGCGCAAGAGGACAGTATAAATATGCATCGTTGCGTAAATGTGCTTCTGCACCAGCGGGACAGATTTCATTTCCTTCCTGTACGTTTGCAGCAGCAGCAGCAGCTCATTAAAGCTGCTCTGTGGAGTCATTTAGCCTCAATAAATTAGTATCATGTTCACTCAGAGACGTCAGTGTAATCACTATAAACAGGTGAAAAACACATCAGCCCTGTACTGGGAGGAGAATCACCAGGTCAAATTTAGAGGGACACTGTTTCCCTCTCCCTCCTTCCTTCCTTCAGAATGTCCTCTTTAGGGGAGAGCAGGAAGCAAGAGGGCTGATGGGAAACGAAGTCCAAACAATACCACTGTTGTGGAGCAGGGACGACCACCCCATCATGAATCAAAAATGACACGATGATTGTTTTGTACATAATAACTTTACGTAATTGAAATGTCTCGACGTCAGCGCTGGCTGTGGGTTCATGATCGATGCTGATGGAAAACCTATTGATCTGTTCAGCACACTGTCACACAAGGTTAGGACAAAAAGGTCTTCTGGAGATTTTACGTAACATTCAGTTACATGATTTCTAAGTTCTTGTTGGTCCACTCTTGTCCTTTCCTAAATCTTGAGAAGCTGCAGAGCTGCAGTCTCTGTTCACTCAACTTACACAGTAAATATCTGCACTGAGGCGTTTTGAAGACCCTTTTCTCTCTCTCCCTCTCTTGTGCAGAGTTTTGCATGCATTCCGTGCTGCTGACAACTGCATGCACGTCGCGGTTCCTCTCGGGTCTATTTCAAGTAGCCGGCTGTTTAAAAACAATAAAAATATTCTTTGTGTGGTTCATCAACGGTGATAAATTAGTCCCGTGAGGTGCGGACAACTCGGCACAACACCAGTGAAGCTGGGGCTCCGTCTCTTCAGCAAGTGTTCCTCTTCTGCCACTACAAACATTCACGCTACGCTTACACATGCGCACTGACGACCCAGGGTTAGGGTTACAATTTTGGATTTATTCACGCACTTTAAAAACATTTATTGAAAGTTTTATTCTTTTGACATGTTTATTTACAGCATTAAACGTTGAAATGTATATTGTAATAGGCTGTATATTAACTTAGTGGGAGAAAACTGGTAGTTCTATGTAAAATCAGACGTTGAGCACCCCCATATCGCCAAAATGTCGTGATCCTTGTTTCGCTGCGAAGCTTTGACTGTGAGATTGACAGTCGACTGAGGCTCCGCCCATCGAAGCATCCAATCTTCGACTATTCGGGGCGAGCCCTATATCCATGTATTAATATGAAATGCTAGTAATAAGTTAAATGCTCACATTAGGAAAAGAGTAGCCCATAAATCTCAGAGCTTCAAATGTTGGGAGTTTTTTCTTTACATTGCATTTACATTTATTCATTTAGCTGACACTTTTATCCAAAACGACTTACAGTTGCTATTTATGTCAGAGGTCACACGCCTCTGGAGCAACTAGGGGGTTAAGTGTCTTGCTCAGGGACACAATGGTGGATGGGTCACAGTGGAAATTGAACCCGGGTCCTCACACCAAAGGCATGTGTCTTATCCTCTGCGCCATCACCACCCCTTTAGATCAGTTTAGGTGATTGCTGATGTTTGTATTTTCTGTTGAAGTTTGTTTTAGTTAATATATATGTTGCTCCTTGTTTAGTCTCTTTGTTGAATTGTCACTCTTCATGCTAACTAGCCAGTTCTTCTATTTCAACCTGTTCTCAATCCCATCTCGTCACATATGGACGCTTGCTCAACACCCATGGTGTCGTTTTTGGACGTGTAGCGCCGCGGTCAAGTTAGCAAGTCTAAATATGCAACGTCTGGTTAGACTTTCAAAATAAAACTAGAGGTTAACGTTGTGAAATGGGGCTTTTGGTTTGGTTTAGGCATCTAAACAACATCTAAAAATCAATGTTTCACACAGGAAACGAACACCAGTCTCCTCGGGTGAAAGTCTGGTTTCTGAACCACCTCCTTACTTGGGCTTTTCTGTTAATTATAGTAGGCCGAGCTTTAGTGTTGAACAATTACGCTACAAGTGCTGAAGGACGTGACAGAGCGTAGGTATTGGACGCCCTGGGAATGAAAACAGGCGGAGTGTTTAGAACAGCAAATGGAGAAGTTTTTCACATGGATATAAATCTCTTACTGTTTGGTTTGTGTTGTCTGAAGGCTTTTGTGTTGGAAACCTTAGTTTCATTCATCCAAGTGTAATATTGAAAGTTCATTACAGTTTTCCTTTAATGTATTCTCTTTAAATGTACATCTTAAATAACTCTTGCTCTTACCGAAGAAGACGAGCAGACACATGCTGATTGCCAGGATGGAGCTGGGGCTGAGGGGGGCCAGCCGGTGACCTCTGACCTGCCCCAGCTCACAGCGCTGACCCCTGAACCCCTCCTGGCACCGGCACCGGTAGCTGTCGGGCGACAGCGCCTGGCAGAGGCCACCGTTTTGGCAGGAAGAAGGTCCACAGGGCGACGGCACACAACGCTGCTGACCTGAGTCTTCGGTCACAGTCACCTGACCGCCGGGACACCTGGGAGACGACGGGGACGGGTGGAGGGCAAGTTGAGTTAATGACCACTAATGAATCACTATTAAATAAAAAAAAGCACTTTGACTTGTTGTAATTGTTTTGTGACTAGTCAGAATTTTTGTTCAAGATACTTGTCATTTAGTTTTGACTTGTCATCCCTTGTCCCCACTGACATCACACTTTTTTAATGGCACTGGTTCTTTTATTCATCATCTTATTTATTTATTATTTTTTTGTTTGTCTGCTTTTTTAACTCATTGCTACTGTCTGTTTTTGTCTTTTAATTTATGTTATACTGACTGTATACTAACAGTTTAAACTTCTGGATACCTAAAGTTCCCCAAGGGGATTAAGAAAGAAAGAAAGAAAGACAGAAAGACAGAAAGAAAGACAAAGACAGAAAGACAGAAAGACAGAAAGAA